>NC_058403.1:61522892-61564707 GCF_002201575.2 Neomonachus schauinslandi | reverse complement strand
TATATATATATATATATATATATATATATATATATATATATATATATGAAATAAAATGGTTGTATCAAAGTAAACAGAAATTCAGATCTCATCGGTGCCTTTATCAAGCTTTCCCATGCCAATGGGAAAAAGATACAAAGTCATTAAAAAAATTCTCTTGACCTTAACGGACACAGATGTTTGCATGAAGGTGTGTAATACGTGTGCATATGTGTGTGTGTGCGCTATGGTATATTAAGAGTGTCTCAATACTAAGCTGCATCTGTAGAAAAGTGGGGGCAATAAAATAAGCTATCACTCATACCTAAAGGTAGTTGAAACCTTCAGCAGATTTATAAAGATATGGCCACGGCATTCCCTGTGATAACGGGAAGAAGAAGCTATGCTGTTTCCCATTGTATTCTCTTACCCCGGCTAAGAGGTTATCATGACAGCTTAATAGCTGTGAGCTGAGGCGATGTTATGGCAGCCTTCTTGGTATCTAGCTTGCTCCTTCACAAAGACGGAGTGGTTAGTTAGGGGAAAAGGGGTATGATGGGTACACCATTCTCTCATGTAATCACTAATCTTAAGTTTAGCTTTGCGATTAATAAAAACAAAAACAACAACATTATTTTAAGTACCTTAAAATTTTGTGTAGAGAATGGGAAACGTCACTCTATAGAAATAAGTATGCATTAACGAACTGCTCTCATGGCAACAGTCGAACAGATATATTATTATCCAAGTTTAACAGATAAGAAAACTGAGACCAACGTGAGTATGCGTGTCTGCCCGGGTTACACAAAAAATTAATATATAAAGCTTATCTTTGCTTTACCTCTATGCCATATTCCCATTGTTCTTGGACCAACTCCAAAAATGTCTTTTCCTTATATGAATACTTAATATCCTTTTTATAGATTTTCCCTCTATGGTCCCATTGACAATATTCGGCCCTTTTTCCTATCTATGGAAAGAGACATTTTTGTTAGTAAAAATTCTGGAGAAAGTTCATAGGATGTATATAAAACACAATGTCTTACTTTTACAGAAATGAACTAAAAGTAATTATACAGAAATGTTTTCTGTATAATTACTGGTATTAAATTTACTGGTAAAGCATGCTCTGTGACACTGAATATCACCTAAGCACGCCCCAAATCTTAGGAGCAAACAAACCTTGTTCTGCTTGATTGTCCTTTGTAACAGCTCTACGTGGGGTAGGGTCCAGCTCCTTTTTGGACCAGGAGAATTCATCAGTATGCAAGCTGCGTTTTACCTCCTTGCTGGGAACCTTCTTAGATGGGACCTTGAGAAATGAATACCCAAAATCCTTGCTCTTTTTACCGCCAGTAATGAACTCCTGTACCACAGGAACTCATTGTCCTTCAGATCTAGATGTATTTTAATTCATCATATCTCTGCAACCTGATGTTGGCTCCAGCTCTGAAATGCAAATCTCCTTCCCCATGCCCCTGTTGCCTCCTCAGAGGTGACTTAAAGGAGCACAGAGACAATACCTTTGACAAGCTCGGCTTTCAAGAGAGCTGAAAGGTGAGGGTTTTTGTAACGTATGTTTTCAATTCTGTTGCCATAGACCACTCTGACTTTCACAAGACATATATAGGCCAAAGTACGTTAAATTTTATTAAAACTGTGGATTTTGTTTACACGTAGGAGAGAATTTTGAGCTCACTTAACAGATGCCTTCACAACCCTAATACCAATCAGTGGAAAGTGCAGGGTATGCTGCAAAAAATCAATACACCATTCGCTTTGGACATTTCAAAAGAAAGATAGAATTTCTGAAGTTAGAAATATGTTTGTCCCCAAATAATTCATTTTAACTCTACTTCCAGAGCTCTCTTTCTAACTTTTTCTGTTATTTTTTGTTTGTTTGTTTGTTTTTCCCACCATGCTGATTAAAGCAAGCATTGGCAAAATGAAATCCCTAGATAGTGCACCAAGCCTGGACCAGAATATTAAATGAATGAGCACACCATATTTATCTTCTTCTGTGATATGGGTCATATAATCCAGCAGTGAAGAAAAACACTAATTGCGGGCATTTTTTCAGCAACTACTGCATTATTTCTATCTAGGAAAGTACATTTTCTCAGTAACTGTGTCTTCTGATCCGTACGCATAAAGATATTCAGTTGTAAATGGTGTGATCACTGAAGTGTGGAAAGAAGTCCGATTCAGTATTGAGAGCACGAACAGAAAAAAATGGTTAGGTAAAAAGCAGTAAGATCAAAACAATTGAGTAATACAAGTAACACCTTTTTTAAAAAGTTAGTGGAAGCTAAGTGCGTTTTAATATTCAGTAACTCACGGCCATCCTGTATATATGCCTATTTTTGTTGTTTTCTAGCTTATACTATTGTAAAAGCTTTGAAACACAATTGTTTCCACTTTGGAAAGATTTTATCTTCCAGTTTATTGCAATACCTCCCTAACAAAAATGACTCTGGATTTTTTTCTGGGCAATATGAGTTGGAAATAAACTAAACTCTGGAAACATTTTTATTTAAAAACCACTTCTCAGGAAAAGTTTAATCCTTTGCTTTGAATTGTCCAGATCACCATATTAATCATAGCTGTTCCACAGTCAGCTCATGTACCTCATCATCCTGTGCTTTAGAGAAGCAAGAGTACTATTTTTGTAAGAATTAAGTACCATTCCACAATAATTAAAAAATACATACACATAGAAAGGTACTGAGAATGTATTTTAAATAGTGTAGAATACATATATGTATTTATAATACCATCTTTTATTTTTGTTAGGAATGCTTGCAGAACCACTTTCAGAATAGAAGCAATTATTACAATGACCGTATGAGCAGTTAATTTGAATAGTAGGACAGCTGCGTGTCTTCAGACTCTTTCTTCCAGTCATATAATATGTGAAATTGCTGATAATTTTAGGCAAAATAAAGACTATTGTGCAAGGGGGAATTTTCAGGCCATAATATTCTGATGGGCTCTTTGGTTTGATTTCACCATATGTAATTTGTCAAACCTCCATTCATCTTGCTTGCTTAGATAAATCCAAACGACACAGGTGCCTCCTAGTAGAAATAGGTGTGGATTTAAAAAAAAAAAAAAAAAAAAATCCATCCCCAATCCTCTGGTTGATTAGACAGGGCAAATATTTTCAGTTTTAAATTGGCTCGCGGTGGAAATCCTACTATGACATGGATCCCTCCTTACGGAAATCCCATTCAGCAAGTACTTTCACTGCCTGTGTGTGTACAGCGTGTTGCGTGCTCTGCATGAGACACCCTACAAAGAAATTCAGGACATGAGCACTCTCATTAAATTTCCGAGAATTCGATGGCTGGTAAATGTTTCAATTTCTGTATTCTAGGAAATACAACTTAAGTTGTCAAAAATTTTATGTAGTTCAGCAGACGAAACTGCAAGGGGAATGTGCCATAAGATCCAATCGTGCTATTAAAAATCACATTTTGAGGTACCACCGGCTTTTGATAAGTAAGTCCAATGAACACCTAGTGCCCGAGAAAAATGTTTCCTTGATGTTTCTCTCAGGACCTGTGAAAGGGCTAGCATTCGATTAGGTTTGCCCAGCTTTGAATTAATAAATAAATAAATGCATAAATAAATAAAATAGTCTTCCCAATGATTTTTATTATGTTGTCTATTCCCAGACAAAAACTGACCTAGGTATTATTGGGATGGGTAGGTGGTAAATTAAATCTCCTTTTGTACATACTCTGTCATAGTCAGCATTGATCCTTGCTACTACCTGCAAGAAAAGATAAATATGAGGATTTGGTTTTCCTCCCACCTAATAGTTAATGTGTACTATGTCACTGTTGCTTTGCGGGTCCCCCTCAAAGAGCCATTCATTGGTATTACACATTTATAGAGTAGATTGGACGAGCCTGTAGGTTATATGAGAAATATATATGTGAATAAATATAGATGAGTTAAAGTGAATTCATAATTCTCATACAAATGAGAATGAAATACATATGTGAATAAATGAATAAATACGTATCTGTGTTTCGGAGAGAATGGAGAAATGAGAAGGAAGATGTCCTTTTTTGCCTTATTATTGACCTCTGGAGGCAGGTAAATATGAATTATATATATATGTATATATATATACATATATATATAATTAGATGGTTTTAACACTGACTTTTAATGTGGTTGTGGATAGCTGTGGTTGAAAGAATGAGCTTGAGTTCAAATTCTATCTCATCACTTATTAGTAGCTGATATGGACAAATTCATTAACTTTACTAACTCTGTGTGTCCTCACATGTAAAGTAGGCTAATAAAAGTACTTCGTGACAGGTCTGTTGTATTAAATAAGTGAATGCAGGTAAAGCGTAGAAAACAGTCACTTCTCAACAGTTTTACTTATTATTAGCAGTAGTCCTGGGGGAAAATATTGCAAGTGTTGATGGCAGTGAAGAATTTTATGTTTCCTTTAATAAGAACCCAGTGAAATGTGATGGTTGGAGGGATTCAGAGTAACCCAGGCCTCATGCCCCCCTGCGTCAATGTAAGGGAATATTAGTTGTGCATCTCCTGTGCGCCAGGCCAGGCTCATTGCTAGCACGAGGGATGAAAGCGTGAATGTGAGAATCACGATCTCTGATTTCAGAGGTTTATAGTCGAATTGTGAAGACAGATGCATTTTCAACCAACGAATAAATAAAATAGAAGCCGTGGTAAATACTGTAAAAAACAGATTTCTGAGGTAGAGAAAAATGTCCTTATGCAGAGGATCAGGGAAGGCCTCCCTAAGGAGGAGACCTCAAGCTGAGACCCAGGAGGAGAACGATCCCACCCATCGTGCTCAGGAAAGAGGCACTCAGAATATGTCGAGGGCTCTGAGGAGGAAACACATGCATTTTACTTCATCATCATCCCTAGCCGCAGTAGCAAATTGTCCTGCTGCAAATCATGAGTTGTAATTTTGGTAAGTTCAGGCTTGTTTAGATTTATTTTTGCTACCAAACTAATTGGTAGCTCAAGAAATTATAAGCCAAATAATTGCAACAGTTTTGAAAACAGATGCCGTTTGTTTACTTTAAAAAGAAACAAAACAAGCAAAGAACAGCAAAACTTTTTGGTTTCTTATTTTGAGAGTTAATGTAATAAAGCCAAATGTGTATCCCACCCTGTGGTCATTACTCCTTGTAAAGGGAGAAGCAGGACCTAAAAATAATAATACTCTAAGTAGATACTTGGTTAGGAAGCTTTGAATAGACATTATGGGCCCCACTGTAATATATTTTCTCCATTTTATGTTATACCATATCTGGGTCATCATAAAATACCTAGAATAAAATTTTTTTGTCTTTGGAGAGCCACATTTAGGTCGGCCTCTTTCCGCTGGGATGCTAGATTGCTCCTGGGAGCAGACGTACCACGGCACGATAAAGACCAGAGTACGTTTGGAAATAGAAGGAGACAAAAGAATTGGTCAGAGATAATACCCTCATCCTAACTTAAAATATGAAAAGTTCAATAACTCCACAGAAACCTCCTCAAACCTAACAGCACTTCTAATAGCTCTTCTGAAATATCCACCCTCCTCTCAGGACCTAGCAATCTTCCCAGAGTTATGTGAAATACGTTTTCAAAAAGCATCGTCTAGACCATTGCTTTTTCTACCTTTTCATTTCCGCACCACACCTGTAAAACTGTGTCAGTTTTATAGCCCAGTCCTCATAAATACGTTCAACTCTCAATTACCTTCGCCAATGAAGGGGAGCGTTAGTGCAGATAATTGAAATTGGTGAATAATCTGCTCCACTGGGCTGTAATCAACTCCTCCTCCTACCCAGGCTGGAAAGTGTGTGTGTGTGTGTGTGCGTGTGCGTGTGCATGTGTGTGTGTGTTTGATGGGAGAAGACATGGCCTGTGCTCTGAGAAAGAGCCTCCACTGAAAAAGAATCTTGTCTCCCACCACTATGACTAGATTATAGTCAGGTCTATAGTTTGTGAAGAATAGCTATGGGTCATTCTGCTGCAAAGACCTTCATCTAGATTGGAAGCTGGGCATTGCGGGATCTAAAATGTGTTGTCGGAGACCCAGAGATGACAGAGCAAGTGCGTGTCTACTAGACACGTCCACGTCTACGTAATGCTTAATAAACTCATGATTTCGTTGTACTTGCTCAGAGATGGGGGCACAGCCCAGCTTGCCTCCTCGTGCCTACTTGTATTATTTCCCTACTGTGGGGTACCACCGAGCAGCTGTTGGTATGTAGGACATTTCTCTTCTTGAGGAATGTTAACAGAGGATGTCCAATTTTAATAAACTCTTTAAAAAATATTGAGCCTCACGAAAGTTCTCGAGACAGAATAGCCTCTTTTGTGAGTGGTTCTGGGTGGTGATGGCTCATCAGAGGGAACACGGCTGTTGGGAGGGATCAGCTGGAGAATCACGGTTTGGTCACATGACTCTGCCAGAGTCCTAGTCCTGGAGACCAGAGCTGAGCCCATTGTGAAGATCATCGGGACCCTGAGATGGGGCTGGTGCTGACCGTGTGATGGACCCATGAGGGACGTTCTCCTTCCTCCCATCTGCTCTGTCCCTGCCGCTGGGTGCCTCTCTCCTTTCCCGTCTCCATCCAGCTTCATCTCGCTTCTACCTATCTTTCCTGCCCTCCTTCCTTGCTCCTCCTCCTGAGATTTCTCTTCAGGTCACCTCCCTGTTTTCTCACTCCCAGTACTGGCTCTTTCTTTTGTAAAAGTTCTCACCTCCTTATTTCACTTCTCAAATATTTTTTAGCACCTCCCTTAGCTTCCCACCCCAATATTTTCACTTTTCTCACTCCCCTCTGGCCTAGCCTCCTGCATTCTGATTAGATGCCATATGTATAACAAGGTAGACAGATGCTTTGCTGTTAAACTAAAGGGCTTTTTAATCTACCAGAACAGAAACCACAAGCTTTCTTTTTGTTTGGGGACATCAGCAATTCACCGCAAAGGGTTTAGGAATACAAATGAGGGTGTTTTCTTCAAGCAGCATGGAGTCTCAGCATGTCTCTATTACACTGTCCTTATTATACTTGATCTGCAAAGTAAAAACATGCACATGTGATGGATTCATAAATACCACTAATGACACGGAGATCTCTGTATGCACAGTGCTTTTCACCAGTGGGGACAGCTGCCGAAAGTCCGTGACTGTCAATGCATCTTACCTATTTAGTTTTCTACATATTTTTTTTAAAAAAAATCTATTACCATCAACAGTGTTTATTTTGATGGGTTTCTCAAGTTACAATTAGTCAAATCTTTATCCAAATTGAAAATGTTTTCGTTTCTTTCTGGCAGTCTCTTCGTAATCGGGCATGTCTTTTGAGTAGACGGGGAAGCTACACAGACAGCCCGTCAGACCACAGAGCTAGGTAGGGCATGCCCACGGTGCCGTTTCTGACAGCCATTACCCTGGAGGGATCACCCAGTGCTAGCCTTGACCCAAAAGACAAAAGTGCGAGGACAGGAGCCAGCAGTTTGGGGGCAAGGTCACCCAGATAAAGATTGCTCTGGCCCCTGCCTGCATTTGGAGTGGAACCCTTGCAGTAAGAATCGGCTTCCATTCTCTCTCTGGGGTGGGATGGTTCATCTGCCCCAGCGATGGGACCCTACTGCTACCTGGCCAGCAGTCAACAGCATCGGGTTAAGGATGAGGCTGCTACGGAGGCAGGGTGCTCACGTCACTCCCAGAGCCCTTCACAGGAGTTTATCCCCAGGGCACCCGGAGCTCTCAGGGGCATTCAACTAAGATAACATTTTAGGGTCTCGCACACCTTTCTCTACATACAATTTCAGTAAAGGTGCTTGATGATTTCATCTTCTCTGACCTACCCTCTCATGATCTTGCCCTCATGGCAAGTGTCTGATAGGTCCACTGTTTTTTTTCTCTGCCATGTTAGCGCCTCCCTACTCTACTAACCCAGAAGTTTTCAGTCACTAGCAGCGCTGAAACATCAACCCCCTCCACCCACTCTGGCGATGAAGCTGGCATCGAAGACCTTGCTTGCTAGAACCCAACTGACCACAGTGGCCCCTCTTTGCAGATTCCAGCGCTGAGTGTAAGGAAGGCAAGCGTCATCCATGGTGATGCTGAGTTTTTCTGACTCATGTAAAATTGCCATCCCATCCGAAGACACAGCCCTCCAATACTTCTGACTGCCCGGCAAAGTAAGTTCTCACCACATAATCTGCAGTCATGGATTTCTTTAAACCTAGTGACATTTTTCTCAATTGTACCTTAGTCTCTGCAGACACTTTTTTTTTTTTAAAGATTTTATTTATTTTTCGACAGAGAGAGAGAGAGAGAGAGACAGCGAGGCAAGGGGGAGTGGGAGAGGGAGAAGCAGGCTCCCTGCTTAGCAGGGAGCCCGATGCGGGGCTCGATCCCAGGACCCTGGGATTGTGACCTAAGCCGAAGGCAGACGCTTAACCACTGAGGCACCTAGGTGCTCCTCGGCAGACACTTTTAACCTGACCTTGCAACTTTGTACTTCACATTCACAACGTGAGTTTTTGATTTTGGTTTTTGCTACTGCCTGGCTTTCCCTAAAGGCTTTCCCCTACGAAGGGAAATAAAACAATTACTAGTTTCCGTGTTTTACAGATGTGGAAACTGAGGAATGGATAACAAAGTAGCCTCTCCCACAGAAAGATTCAAATAAACGATTACAACCGAACAGTCATAATACCTTTTTTTGTCGTTCCGGGGAGAAAAAAGTTTATCTTTTCTGCATGAGTGAGATTTGACACTCTCTCGAACCACGTGCTGTGGGACTGAGACAGAAAGGGCTTACCTGTTATGGAGGTTACACAGGTCAGGAGATAATTCTCTGCTGTTCAAACAAATAAACTTCAACACCACAGGTCACTTCTTCTCCCTGCTCTTTGTGTTCATAGCACCCTGCCGCGCTGCCAAGCCATTTACCCCATTTGAATTGAGCAGACCTGGCCTTTTTCTGCCTGTGCCTTTTTTGGCTTGTTCTGCTACAGTTAATAATTACACTGTGAGAAAAATTAATGCCTAATACAGAAGCCAAAGTCCGCCACCACCAAGGAGGCTTGTGCTGGAACTCACAGATACCATAGGAAGACAACACGTGGGGACGAGACTGGCCAGCATTGTACAGAGATAGCAGGGACCCATGCCTTCACATCAGTTAGCGGAACACAGTGCACAGTGGAATTCAGAGCTGTTGTGTCTCTTACACGGAATCCTCTCTGGTCAGTGAGGAGGCCCAGAAAATCACTCCCTCAGTTTTCTAAGAACAGGGGAATGTGTGACGTGGAAATCCCCAGCTGTCTGGGTCTGGTCCTCTGTGCACGGCAAGAAGTCCAGTAAAGTCCACAAGTAGGGACCCGTCTCCGAGCACAGTAAGATGCATTCTCCCTCCTCTGGGAGCCAGCTATCTCCCTGTGGAGCAGAACCACCAAGTCACAGAATCCTCAGCTCACTAAGCTATTCTGGTCACTTTGAGTTAGCTCGCTCTTCCCTGTTCCTCTTGGAGGAAGCTTTTTCCACCCCCACGCTCTTCAGAACTTCTGTTCACTTTCAAGTTTCCTTTTTTGTTCTTTTGTTAAGATCGTTTCTCTTCAAGTCATTCAAAGCTTCTTTGAGGATTCTCAGAGACACAAAGCACTTCTTTTGGATTGTAACCCTGGTTATTTCAAGGAGGTGGCTGAGAACCAGATCCGCGTGTGTCTGTGTACACACAGCCCCCTGCGTCAGGAGCATGGGGGCGCTGGCCTGCGAGGGTGCCGGGGTGTGTAACCGCACAGCTGATTGCGTGAGGGCACATAACCTGTGGGGTCTGGGGGAAGGTAGATTTTCATTCCTACACTGCACTTGTCTCTGTAACCTTGTAGATGCAATCCCACCAATCTTCTCTGTAAGGTCAAGATCATATATTGCTCACCTAGTTTCATTTCTTCACAGGTAAATGGGAGACATAGCTTATTATTTAGATTATTATATTGCCTAATCTTTAAATACACCCATGTGTGGATACAGAGCACTTAAACACACACTTCTTGGGATCCTCAACACTCCCACTTCAGTGTAGAATTCTACATAGGAAGGCAGCAAGTGAAGTGTTCAGAGCCTGATTTCTGGAATCCCAGTTCTATCACTTCCTAGCTGCGCTCCCTGTCTCCTCCGATGACATGGGACTCTTCGCTGCATGGGCCTGTTAGGAGATTTAATGAGCAGATGTAGAAAGAACCTTTCAAAGACTGTCTGGCCTCTTAGTGCAGCCTCATAAATGTAAGCAGCGATGTTCCTGCTCTATGGACAACTTAAATCCAGCCTCACAAGGCTCTTCAGTTCTAACACACCGAGAATTTTCCTGCCTCAAGATACCAACATCCTTTTCGTTGCTGTTCCCTCACTCCCCAACCCCACTCCAAAAGCCATTGCCTGTTTAGCTTTACCTCAATTTCTTTTTTTTTTTTTTTAAGATTTTTTGTTTATTTATTTGACACAGAGAGACACAGCGAGAGAGGGAACACAAGCAGGGGGAGTGGGAGAGGGAGAAGCAGGCTTCCCGCGGAGCAGGGAGCCCGATGCGGGGCTCGATCCCAGGACCCCGGGATCATGACCTGAGCCGAAGGCAGACGCTTAACCAACTGAGCCACCCAGGTGCCCAGCTTTACCTCAATTTCAAGTTCACCCACAAGAAGGCCTTTTGTGACCTTTCACTCTAAATGCCTCTCTCCTTGTATGCTCTCTATCTCATTATCTCATCTGTTATTTATAGTGCTTTTCAGAGTCTATAATGACTGCGTATTTATCTCTTAAAATCTATATGATCTCTCCCAGTAGGTTGTGATATTCTTGTGGGTAATAACCATGGCTACCTTCCTGACCGTTGAATTCCCTGTCCCATTTTATTCATTCAACTGGTATTCATTAATTTGTTTAATTAATTCGTTTGCTTTATACCAAGCACTTTTCTAAATGCTCTAGATATATCAGTGAAACAAACCAACAAATCCCTGCCTTTACGCAGCTTACAGTTTGGTTAGAAACCTAAAAAGTAAATCACTGAAATATATAGTATGGTAGATGTTGATAAGTATTAAGGAGAATAATAAAGCAGGAAAAGGGGATGCGGAGTGTTGGGGGGGAATGGTTGCAGTTTTCCACAGGATGACCGGGGCAGGTATCACTGGGGATGGGTGCAGGGAGAGTACTTACCTTGGGGCAAGTGAGGGGGAGAAGGGACACTAAAAAGAAATGGGTCCAAGGGTAAAAAATTTGTGCTTTTACTCTGAGTGGACTGAGGAGCCTTGGAGGAGAAGAGGAGTGCATGACTTAGATTTTTCAAGGATCATTGTAAATGCTGAGTTCAGAATAGATTGAAGGAGAGCTGGAACAGAAGCAGAGAGACCAATTAGGAGACTACTCCAAGAATCCAGGGATAATGGAAACTCAATAAATACTTGCAAATAAATGAATAAAGATGTTTGCGCACACTTTTGGAAGACGGAGTGTCTAGGTGGTTAGTTTTGGTGTTGGCGCACTGAGGTTCTGAGATCGGGCTTCTTGTACACCCTGGTGTTTCTTTGTGTTCAGTTAATGATATCTGCCCCCTCCCCATACACCTCAAAGCTGCAAAAGACGAAATGTTGATGATGATGGATAAAGCCAGTGAGATTTATGATACAGGCTACTAAGCCAGTGTTTCTCTAAAGCAATGCCTTGCTTTTGATCTGTGAAGCAGGCATTTCTTTCTCCTTCATCACCTACCAGCAAAATGAGCATCATTTTTAATACAGAGGGGAAAATAGGAAGACACAAAGAAGTGGGCATAAAAGAACAAGAAAGTGCTGTCAGCACATGGAGTGTCAGCAAGTTGGTCAGCAGGGTTCAGACTCAGATGAACTTGTCTTTGTACTTTCTTATCCTTGAAACAAAGGAGAAACCTCTTAGGGTTTTCACCCCGTAGGAATGCCTTTGTCTACTGTTTCTGCTTCATAATAACTTGCTAAATATTTAGCTAACGGCCTAATGACTTTAATCAATAACTGCAGTAGCTTTGAGAATGAATAGGTCTTTGAGATTTCTAGACCATAATCCATTTAAAAATCAGTATTAGTAAATGGATAAAGACCTGAGACTTTCTTTAGACAAGAATATTTCTGATCATTTGACGTCATGAAAAAAGTTCTTTAGAGTTTCATAAAACTCAAGCACTTGATTAGTATAAAATTACTCTCAAAGGAAAAAATAATAAACGATGGGGAAAAGATAACTGAGTGCTATTTTTGAACTTATGACAACAGGTCTGTGGTTACATTAATAAAACATGCCCAGACCATTGTGAATAGACTTCTTCATCTCCAGCTTTTCTTCCAGATTTAGGAGAAGAACATTCCAGGGAAGTATGTGGGGGAGGTGAGGAAAAAAGGCAAGGGTGTGCAAAGTAGTTTTCTGCATTGATTGCCAAAGGGTGAGTTGAATCTAATCCTGGTTCCTGTTTTTCATAGCACGGAAATTTCACCTTTGGTTTAGAGTGAGTCTTTCAGGGTCAAGGATCATATTTTTAAAGTAAAGAGTGAGATCTAAAACAGTTGTTCCTGGGGCGCCTGGGTGGCTCAGTCGTTAAGTGTCTGCCTTTGGCTCAGGTCCTGGGATTGAGCCAGAGCCCCCGCATCAGGCTCCCTGCTAAGCGGGAAGCCTGCTTCTCCCTCTCCCACTCCCCCTGCTTGTGTTTCCTCTCTCGCTGTGTCTCTCTCTGTCAGATAAATAAATAAAATCTTTTAAAAAAATTTAAAAAAATGAAATAGTTGTTCCTGACATTAGGAAGAAAAAAAAATCAGAAAGGCAAAGTGGAGCTTTTAAGACCTGAATATCAGAAAAGGTTTCCTTCTCTCTAGTACGCTTATATAGTTACAGAATGAGCATTGCAAAACTGATGGTTTGGTGGCATATTGTGACACAAAAATAGCCAATCCTACCCCAATAATTTGACCGTTTTTTAATCCAGTTCTACGCAGAAGACTTGGAAACATTTCCTAAAGCTTTCCTCTTCCCATTTATTTTCCATCAGTTACTGCCCATTTTCTAGAGGACACTGATATGTTGTAAGAATGTTCTCTGTGGGGATGATTGAGCACTACTCCAAAGTTGATGATGCTTCTGCCAAACCCCCCATATGTCTTAAGTTTCCCAAATGGATATATACAACATAATATATTGTTGTTTCTTTCAAAAGCCTGCACTTGCAGAATATTTCTGATAGTAAGCATCACAGGCCAGTGTTCAGTCACATCCTGACTACTGTAAGATGTTTAAAGATCTGAAATAGCAGATAAGTGGAGGGAAATAATGCTTCAGAGGAGGAAGCATACCAAAGAAGAGAGGAAAATGAAATAGACGTGAATAAAATAGATGAAAATGAGCAGCCAGTGAGAAATAAGAGGAAAGTAATAGAGGTTTGTTTTTTTTTTTTTTTTGCTTTTTCATTCCTCAGTATCTCTGAAAGCATTAGAATCCAGTGCCCATGTCTGAGCTCCTTCTGCCAGAAATCAAAGAGAAAAAACACCAATAAACTATAAAATAAAGGTGAAGAAAAGAAAGGCAGAGACAGAACAAAGTAGCAGTTAGTAAGGTAGTAAAATTGAAAGATGCAGGTGATTTAAGGGAGAGAGGGATATATGGTGAGAGGCTGGAAATCAAGGAAGGAGTAAGAGGGAGCTCGGAACGAAGCAACCCACAGACGAGTAAAAGGACAGAGGTACTTAGGACAGCTAGCTGCAGCTTGAGAAAGGTCACATATGCCCTCTGGGCATCCAGCTATCTAAGAGCTGCCCGGGACTGTCAGGGCAGATAAACAAGGGAAAGTGGGATTGAATACAGTTTACAACTTGCTTGTCATCTCGGAAGGGAGCAGAGATGAAATGCACATCCCTCGCAGGATGTCAGGACTTCAGGGGGACACACCTTGGCCTCATTAACAAACAACAGGTAGAAAAGGACACCCCCATATTCAGCCTTCCCTGGGAAATTGAGGCCCTCTCTGTATTGGCTACATTCTGGCATGAGGGCCTTTTCCTCCCCACAGTGGAGTCTGTGTGCTGGGTTCTGGTCAACCATCGTTGTGTGGAAGCGATATCCTTTGAAAAGTGGGGAGTTTGGGAGCTGAAATGCCTGGTGCTTTGGATTCTGAAAGACAAAACAAAACATTGTTCAACTGCCTGTGGACTTTCTGGAGAGGTAACTCCCTTCAAGTGGATTCCTAGGCTATGAGAATATACATGCAGTGAGCAAGAGAACTTTGATGATGGATTTTCCTCAACAGAAATTAGCACATTTAAATGAAGTCTTGGATAAGGAAAGAATGCACAGATATGTGAAAATCAACAACAGAGGGTGACATTCAACATAGCTCAATTGTTTTCCTTTTATTTCAAATACTCAATGCCTTTCTGATTCCCACACTTTGGAAAAAAAAAAACCCACATAATTCTCATCTTGGGAGTGAACCGTGAATTTCCCAGATAGGAGGAGGGCTGAGTGTGGAAGTGGGAATGCCTCTCCCAGCCTAGACTGTTCTTAAGAGAAATATAATTTAACTCTGTACATTTTAAACTTGGTCACATTTTTGGCAGTATGCCTGGTGCCATAGCTTTAGTTCAGACCACCAATATTTGATGGGCTACCCATATCCTGTTTAAAAGCCTGTGAAATACTGCCCATTGTCCTGAAAACGGATAATGGACTGGAAATAGACGTTAATTGTTTCTCAAAGCTAATGCTCTTGAATTTCTCAGAATCAGAGTAACAGAATGGCCATCCAACTGTGAGGAAATATGACAAAATTCTTTTCCATGTTGGTTCTTTGCTTTGTGGAGGGGGGAGGAGTGAGAGGGGGCTGGAGGAGCTGATCTGATTGTGAGGCTTGGGATAAACATTAGGGGGAATCTGGAGTCATGTATTTTATTCCAGTGATGATTTGGAGATTTCAGAATCCATGTGCTTTCTAAATGACACCAAGAAGCAGGAAGCTCTGTCCACCGGGGCTGCCCTCTTCGTCCCCATGCTCTAGGGACATCACGAATGCCTGCTGGTTCTGGTTCCCCACTCTCCAGACCTCCCTGTGGAGCAGTGGGAGTGGGAGTGGGGGCAGCACCGTCGGTCTCTCGGAGCTCTGCCATTGCACTGGTGGTTCATTGCATTCATTATTATCTCTGTGCACTCTCCGTTCATTGATAGCACAGTATGTTGGACTCAGAAAAATCAAATCGGTCCCACTTTACTGCTTCAGAGCATGCCAGTGTTTCACTAGCACTTCTGTACTTGGCAAAAAGTGCGGCTCTGCACACACAAACACACATGCAGTGCCAAGAGACGTACCAGGGTCGTCTCTTTTAAGCATTGGTCATATAAGATAAGAGAAAGGAAAAAACAAACAGCACCCCCCCTCCCCGTGCAAACAAAAATACAAAAACAATGTGAGTCTGTTACTTGATTATATGCAGACTGGAAAAAACAAAAAATTACAAGTTTCACACGAGATAGTGCTTATATATCAACAGAGCATCTAATATCTTAAGGAAATTGGTTAAAAAAATCTGAAAATGACTCAAACACATGATGCATAGGGTAAGCAATGATCTAAATACACACTCACTGGATATCCGATTAGCTTTCAGCTTTTATCAAGAGTGTGTCATTCTTTTTTTTTTTTTTTTTAAAGATTTTATTTATTTATTTGACAGAGACACAGCGAGAGAGGGAACACGAGCAGGGGGAGTGGGAGAGGGAGAAGCAGGCTTCCCGCGGAGCAGGGAGTCCGATGCAGGGCTCGATCCCAGGACCCCGGGGTCATGACCTGAGCCAAAGGCAGACGCTTAACCGGCTGAGCCACCCAGGCGCCCCAAGAGTGTGTCATTCTTGAGACATGGTTGTGTGTGTGTGTGTGTGTATGAAGCACTACTAAAATTGCCCCTTTTTTGTTGTTGTTTAGATGGCATTTGTTAATAGTCAGATGGGCCTTGTAGGATCCTCTGATTTTCAGCACTGTAAATAGACTGGATAGAATTGGAATGATAATGCTGGAATGACTGTCCGCCTATCTGCTGGGCTGAGACAGACTTGCCACTACACTTCATTTCAGAGAGAGTGGGAACTGCCTAATTTCCCTTACCAGAGGTGTATCTAAGATCACTCCTCATGGAAACACCTCATTCAACGTTCAGCTGTGTCATTTAAATGATACACAACCAGGGGCGCCTGGCGACTCAGTTGGCTAAGCATCTGCCTTCAGCTCAGGCCATAATCTCAGGGTCCTGGGATCAAGCCAAGCGTCAGGTTCCCTGCTCAGCGGGGAGTCTGCTGCTTCTTCTCCCTCTGCTGCTCTCTCCCTCTCTCTGTCAGATAAATAAATAAAATCTTTAAAAAATAAATGATATAAGAACCAGCAAAGCTTTCCTTATAACCTCGCACTTTTTGAATGAGTTCCTTATAATTCTGCAGATATGGAGACACGGTCTCTGCTGAGGCAAGCTTGAGTTTTCTGTTTTCCTGTGACTTTGAAACGTGCAAGTTTCATGTTCTTTTTTGCTTTTCTAAAAACTTACAAGTTAATGGTAATGGGAAGGATAAATGCAGAAAACAAAACAAAACAAAATTGTAGACAGAGGGAAAGACAAGGGTTTGGTGACAAGAGAAAGCAGCAGCATAGAGAAAATGGGAAAAAGCTACAGATCCAACAAGAAAGAAGAGGAACAAGCCAATGGGACTGCTATTTTTAAAAATAGAAATGGATTGAGAGGAGCACAGAGAAGGTGGGAAGACAGTGGAGAAATAAAACACAAATTGAGGCAAGTACATGATCCTGGAAGAGAAGCACATTTAGCGGACAGAGGTGAGTGCGTGTAGGAGATAAAAATTGTTCTAAGCAGGACCCCTAAATAAGGTCCCATGGAGTTTGCAAATACATCAAAATAGCTGCAAATACAGAGCAGCCGTGTAACAGAAGTGACCTTCCATTGTTCATCCCCACTCCGTTCCATCTCAGAGGCCCTTCCCACACGTGGAAGACATCTTCTGATTTCTTTCTTTCTTTCTTTCTTTTTTTTTTTTTTTGGTACATTTAAATTTCATTTTTTTGTGTGTGGAAAAGAAAGAAATAGCAATGTCTAAAACATCCGTCTACCATAGGGAAACACCAATTTCAGCTTCTATTTAAAACATCACAAGTGTAAGCTCTCTTGACAGTTATTTAACCTACGATGACAGGTTACAAACTTCTAAAAAGAAACAATGGCTGCAGGTTTATTTATTCTACATGCCACATACTCTTCATAAATAAGTATTTTTGGAAACTCATTCCTTTGCTATTGTGTACCCATCACTCAAGCTTGTCTTTCTATAGTAGACTGCAATGTTAAAAAGCCATAGCTTTATTAATTGGTACTAATTGATTTCATGGAGGAAGGCTCGAAAGGGAGGAAGTTATTCTGTACAGCATCGAATCCGGAAAAGCCTATCCTTCTTATCCTGAGAAGTCCTCCGTTCCGTTGGCAGCACCCCTGGCTTTTCTGAGTCTGAGGAGTACACTGTCTGGTTTCTGGAAAGCACCAGATGGACACTCGAAGGTGACTGGCTTCTTTGATGCTCTGGGAGCTGGTAGTTCCAGCTCTTAGTCAACCAGACTGAGACCTCAGACAGGGAGGGGAGCCCAGCTCTGGATTATGAACTGTTGCATGGAATTGTGTCTTGGTTCCATTGGTCCTCCAAGCCAGGGTAGTGGTAGCTGGGCTCTCTAGAGCTACTCCAATCTTTTTCTTTTTCCTTGAGGTGTAACCGAGACTCTTGGAAGTGAGGTTGGAAGAAGCATGCTTACCCCCTGCATGTATCATTTGCACGTATGGCCACAATTGAATTATAATGCACTGTTACAACCACCATTGTCTCCATGAAACATTTTTCTTTGTAACTGAACTCTCTCACTAAGAAAATATACAATAATCTGTTGCTCCTCAGAAATATATAGACAAAAGAGTTCTGTGTAGTATTTTATCTACTCGTGGATTAGCCACACCCATCCCACCACAATTTTGCTCTCTGCTAGGAGATTGTGGGTATGTATGAGTGTGTGTTTTTGTGTAAATGACAAGAATTGGCTTGTGTGTATAATCCTGGATGGAACTGTAACATGTGGACAATTCTGGCTTCTTCAGGTAGATATGTAAAGTTTGCTAGAAGGAAACAGAGCCTCCATCTGTAAATGGGCAGATAATACCTCTTTTGGTGTTGTAACTCAGAAAAGGGTCTCCCATTGCTCATGTGATGGCAGGTCTCACTGTTGGTAATAGCTGCACTTGCCTTAGGGAGGAGCTCTGTTTCCTGAACAGATTGAGTATTCTGCCTGGTCTCACAAATCGGTCTAATGCCCTGGCCTTTTCCAGATCACCCCTGGCTGGTCCTGTCCCAGCTCCACCCCTGCTCAAGCAGCTCCCTCCTATTTAATGTTTTCAGCTTGTCAATGATGGTAAGAGAAGAGCACAGGGACCCTGAAATAAGACGCACGATCCTCCCATCCTCACTGCATTTAAACCTGGCACACATCCAAGAAACAACTTCGGGCATGTGACGCAAAAGAGGAGGAGAGAAATCATTAGCAGCATTTTTAAAATCCATTTGCCTTTTTTTAGGGATACAGGAATGGGGGTCTATTACCAAATGAAAGTTTGGAAGGATATTATGAAATGGAAGAAAGAATGAACAAACAGTAGTGGGAGGGGAAAGGCTTAGATTGGCTGAGGCAAAAATAGGGAAGAAACTTCTGAAGATAGGCAAGAAAGGAAATTCTAAATCGCAGAAGGCTATAAGGATGCAGCAGGCTTGGGTCAGGACTCAAGCCAAAATTGAACGCAAATACACAGGCAGTTCTTAGTAGAATTGGATCCAGAATTTTCCTATAACTGAAATTTTATGTGTGTGCATACGTACTATGTACTAACTTTATACGGTAAAAGGTTGGTTCGGGGAGAATATTGGTATATCATGTGTTGTAATAACCCACAGTGTCCCCCCACCCACCTGCCCAAAGTCACCCAGTGCTCATCCTGAAGGCTGCGTTGAATGGCTCCTGTGGGATTTGTGTACTAGTCTTTAGCCACTGTACTCACTGTGTGACCTTGTGGAAACCTCAGTTTGTCTCAGCTTCCTTGCTGATAAGAACGTGATTGATGGCAATGTCTGTCATCACACAGTGATAACTTGTGAACTAAATGCATAATAAAGTGGGCTAAATTTGAAGATGAGAAGTGATAATGCAAAGCATACAGAGCCTTCAGAGAGAGGCATCCTATAAACTTCACAGAGGCACGGAAGCTTGTCTTCTCCCTTGTTCCTTGTAATTTATTCTTTACACTCTCCTATATTATAGAAGTCTATAAAGTGTTCGGAGGATATACAATTTGTATGAAAGAGGCCATAGAAAAGAAAGATGATTCATTCTAAACATATATAACCTGGAAACCCTTTTCCCCCCAAGTATGTTGCAAAGGAGGAGCGTGCGCTTTACCTGATATACAGTATTGGACTTAAAAGTCAATGGAAATGGTTCATAGGGATCAGCAGTCAATTTATGGTTCATAGTTTGTGTATTAATTTGAAAAATATTTTCGAATGGTTTATGGTGAGCAGTCTCAAATCAATTGCAACACCATTATTATTGGAAAAAACAAAAGAGTTGAACTCTGTCTCTTGTGAAGGTTAAATTGAAGAGATGCCTGCCTGTTTCTTTTTGTAGTCAGGCCTTCTCTAAAATGTTAAAGCGTGAACCTAAAAGGCAGACACAGGAGAGGAGGCGGTGAGCAGGTCTTGCTTCCTCCCCATGGTCACATTCCAGTGTAATGACTCTCTCATTTAGGTTCCAGTATGGAGTGCTGGTGTGAAATGGTCTCAGTGTGGTCTGAACTTGGAACTTTTTCTAATTAAATTTTGAAGTGTTTAGTGTGTTTTCATTTTGGTTTTCTAATTTGATAGGTCTCATTTGTGTCATTAGTATGGATTTCTTAAACCCTTGCTTCGGTTATTAATTTCTCAATTGTCCCAGGCCGAGTCGTTATGCTTTGATCTACACATAACAGAGAGGAGAACTGGAGAAATTATCCAGAGAATTGAGGTCCAACTAGCATGATTGTCTGAGAAAGCCTCCTTTTGAGATAAAATGTATGGTTTACATAAATTACTTGAGTGATGCCTTGATCCCCCACCTCTCTGAAGGCAGTCACACCCTGAAGCTTTGGGGAACTGACTCTCATTCTAATGATTTAGGGGAAATCTGCGAGTGGGGGATTTACAGCTTTAAGATTGTGACTCATTATTTCAATCTGAAAAAAAGCCTGTCATATCAGGAAGGTCAGTCATATCTATTGAGTGGTTCCCTAGATAATCCAAAAGAGACTGTCATTAGCCCAGTTCTCATTTAGTCATATCTCAGGATACTACTTTGTGAGGGGAAAGGTGGCAGAGGAGTTTCCCTGCTGATGTAAATCTTCAGAGGGCTCCTCTTTGTAACTTAGGATCAACAGGATCCTATATCTATGGGCCAGAAAATTGGACTGACTATTGTGAAATTCTGTCTGATATGGTAAGCCTTAAATTCATTTTTTTAAATCTAACATTGATTTTATTTTTTTCATTTAAAAAATTTTTTTATTATGTTCAATTAGGCAACATATAGTTTGAATTAAATTTCCTGGATAGTTCAAAAAGGTCAGTTGAACAGACATTATAGCAGATTTTTAACAGAAACCTCGAAAACTAGACCATTTTTTATCTCCTGGTGTCTCTGGGTCAGTGTGTTCTTGGTTCCAGTTGAGAGCACCAGGAACAGTGCTGACTGTAGAATCCTTGATGAGGAAACAATATGCCATCTTTCTTTGAGGAACTTGCTTATTGATCTGGGAATGAGCCCCCCATGCCCACCAATCTGCCCTGCCCCCCATGACCTCTTTTGTAGAATGGATGCTCTTTGAGTTGTTGGAAGGAGTGATAATGGGTCTGGGATAATGAGGCTTCTGGAAGAGCAGTTTTCCTGATTGAGCTGTGTATCTTAAGGTGGCTTATGGAGCTAGGAAAGAGAACTCTTTGGAAATAGCGTCTTAAAGTAGCCAGAGGCTAGGAGCAAAGATAGGAACTTATGGCTAACAGTCAATGTCTGATTGTGTTATTTGAAGAAGGTAGTTATCACTGGAGAACCTTGGTATACAGACATGTTAAACTCTTATTTGATAATTACAGAACAAATGTACATTAACTCAATAATGCTAAAGCTGTAGAAGAATCAAAAAAATTGCTCATATATTATAAAGAAGGATTCTATAGTAAGAAATATTAAACATATCAATCAGGTTCACCCAGAAAGTTAAAGAAAACTTCATATTAAAATATTTTGCAGTACGGGGTGCCTGGATGGCTCAGTCGTTAAGCATCTGCCTTCGGCTCAGGTCATGATCCCAGGGTCCTGAGATCGAGCCCCGCATCAGGCTCCCTGCTCCGCGGGAAGCCTGCTTCTCCCTCTCCCACTCCCCCTGCTTGTGTTCCCTCTCTCGCTGTGTCTCTCCTTGTCAAGTAAATAAATAAAATCTTTAAAAAAATATTTTAGAGTACTGATTTCCATAGTGAAGTCATACTCCCTATACGTTATTAACTTACATAATTTTTTTTAAAGGGATCCTGTCTCCTTTATATAATCTGTATGTTATATAGTGTTAATACTTTAAACTGCTATGTTACCAGTAATCTCCCTACCCTCAATGCAACTGGCATGGGTCAAAAAACAATTAAGATTAGTCGACGGTAAGTTGGCAGAACTTACAACGCTCTCTCCCGAGTACTAGAAAGTTAATTGGATAACACCACTGCATTTATCAGAGACTTTCAGCACAAAATACACAGCACATTTTCAAATGAGGAACTTTCCTATTTCTCTTCCTCCATTCTGGCTGTAGAAATTTGATCCATAAAGTTGGAGGCTAATAATAGGCAGTAAGTTCTTACAGTTGCCCCAGGCACTGTGCTGGATACTGGGGATACAAACAGAATGAAGACGTGGGATCTAACTTTTGTAGAGAAGCAGTCATGGAAAACATTAAGATATTGAGTGGTAAGTTCCATAAGAGAGGAAGGTTCAAGTTACAGTTGGAACCCAGTGTGGGGGGTACGCTCTCAAACCTAAAATGAGAGGTGGAAGAAGTAGAGGGAGAAGTGAGGGGGAGGTCTTCATAACAGGACACTCTTCTGAGAGATGAGTAACAGCTCAACCTCTTGTCATGGGTGCAGTAGCAAATGGGAGGAGAAGAAGTGAAGATGGGAATAAAGAATATTCAAGTAGCTTTTCCCTGAAAGGAAGGAAAGAAAGGATAGGAGAAGGTGGAAGTGAGGGTGGGTTCTTTTTCAAGATAGAAGATGTTAAGCATATTTCTAGCCTGAAAGGATGAAACCAACAGAGAGGGAGAGTTTGAAGGTAGAGGAGAGGGAGAAAAGAGGTGGTGCCGACAGACCTGTGGGGTGTCAGAGAGGGAAGAGTCAAAGCGTAGGAGGGAAGATTAGCTTTTGACATGACTGACAGCCTCAACTCCCAAGACCAAACAAGGAAAAATAAGTTGCAGCCCTGTTCGTAAATACCTGCCAAATACAGAATAGACTGAAAATCCCTTTTATGATGTGATTTCATACCACTGTTATTCATGTAACCTGGAAACCAGAGTCTGTAGGAAGGCACCACCTCCATTTGTTTCTTGCTCTTCAACTGTGTCTAAATTATGTCACTATCTCTGCCAGAATAAAGAAAGTAATCACGGTTAAGCTATGGATTTAGATTTATTGATATTCTTGGGTAATATTCATGGTGACACCACAGGCTGCAAGGTTCCGCACTGAGGACTTAAAAATATATTAGGGTGGGGGGCTGATAAAGAATCCCATATGATATCCATTCCAGCAATCAGAGGCAATTACTACAGACACATATAGAACAAAAAAGAAGTTTAACATGAGAAGACAGACATGCACCTTTTAAGGAAGGATCCTGCCACAATGTTCAGAATGTTATGCCCTAGCTGTGAAATGCATTCTTAGGAAAATATCTGAATTTATTCAAACTCAGAGTACACAGCTTATTTTACAAAATGCCAGTTTGCTAGATGAGGAGATATAATTTCCTTTAAAACAACAGGTAACATTTGAAAGCTAGATTATAAACTGTGTATTGAAAGCTGTCATTTTTAGGTTTGGAAAATTAACTGTGTGGGTCAGGCACAGTGTTAACTCTTGGAAATACAAGGACAGTCCTCAAGAAACTTCCAATCTGGGGCAGAGTTTCTCAAACTATATTGCATGGAATCATGAAGCATTGCTCTGCTTTAAAATGTTGACAGGCACTTGATCAGCACAATGTCCCTAAGAAATTTATTTAAATAAATTATTTAATTTGCTACTAGATTTCCCAAAGCCTTTATTATGAAAACTGGTCATGGGGAATCATCAAGAGGAGAATTTCTTTACAACGTACCTCTAAATTTATTGAACATGGAATTTTATCCTCAAAACTACAAACAATATCTTGTAAAACATAGAGATCCTTGCCAATGTAATCCTGGCCCCATATATTAGCTACGCCACCATAAAGGGGCACAGCCTTAACAATTTTTGTTCTACAAATATGATAATATCTGGTTAAACTGAATAATTCACACAACAGCCATTGTTCTTTCAACTAGAGGAAATTGAAATAAAATGGAATACATCACTGCCTAGTGAATTTTTCTAAAATAAATATCTAATCCAAATGATCTAAGCCATTGTTAAGAATTTTTTTCCATGACTGATTTTAAACTGAATCAAGCAAATTATTGTCCTAATTTTCACTTGACACAGAAAGAGATGATATTTTTCCTTGCCTTTTTGATCAGGGACCACAGATAAAAGAGGAAGAGTGAAAGCAAATATGGCCAAAAGGAATAGCAAACAAGTAGAATCTGAGGTTGTCAGGCAGCTGGTCTAACAGTGTTTGTTCATCCCTTCCTTGTAACTGATGTCCTGAAGAGACTGCTACCCTTTACAAAGTCTTGTTCTAACTCAACTCCCCCCTACTCCCCCAGGAAACCCCACTTGACAATGTGGACATTTGTCTTTAAGTGGGTAAGTGAATTGCTTAAAGGCAAATATTCAGGACCTGGCCTTTTTCTTCTTTTTATATTCCTGAACATCAAGTTTTCATGTTTAGCAATTAAATTAAAAAATGAAATGGTAAATTCTACACACCAGATTAATCAGTTAAGTGCTACTCAAAATATTAAAGTTTGTCTCCAATAGTTTTTTTTTTTTTCTTTTTCCTTCCAAGCAGTGTATGCCCATTAAAACTCAGGAACTGTTCTACCAAAACGAACCAATGGCCCACTTAGTCTAGAATCCAGCTTCCAACAGCAGTTAATAGCCAGTGCTTCAAAGGAAGATGGAAACATTTGATAATGATCTCTATCTAGTGGAAAAACTCTACCTCCTACAGAATGAATACTGACAGATGGCATTGAAATGTGGAATGAATCTGATTTTAAGCAGGTAGCCCCAAGTCTTTAGTTAATGCCTTATATTATTTTGAAACATATTTTTGTCAAGTCAATACAGAACCAGTGGTGCAAACCTGATCCTAAAAAGAATCAAGCTATCAACTCAAAGGTAAGAGATGTGAATTTACTGATTATTTTGCAGAAAATTTGTTTCGCTTCAGGACTTAGAGTGACAGTTATTCTCTCTTACTTGCCTTTGCATTTTTATCTCCTAACACAGTTAGGAGAGCCAAGATGTATTTATAGAATTACATCAAATATGATTTACCCTTAAAAATGGAACTATCCATTGATGGAGGTTTTCATGTCATATATGCATATGTGAATGTGTGTGTATAAAGTCAATATATGTATTTACATATAGGTTTTATATATACATATAAATACATACACAAATTCATGCCCATGGTGTTTCAGTAGTTTCAACATCAACCTGAAGCTTAAACATAAATGGATTCACATCTTCCAGGACCTCATGTGAGTCGAGAGGTTCACAGATGGAGGAAAAGAAAAGGAAAAGTTGTTTCTATTCATAAGTGTAGCATTCAGGACATATAGTTCAAGGAAGTTGTGATATATAGCTCTTTGATTTCCACCATGAAATGCGTTCACATTATTGTACATCCCTGGGACCAGACAGTCCAATTAATTCAAAACCCATGCATTGGGTCTGACAGACCCAGTGGTCTTATTTGGGGATAAATGTTGAAAATGCCTACTTCATAATATGGCAAAACCTGATTTCTCTCTCTTAAAGGCACCACAAACCATTTATTGATTTTTTAAAAAAGAGAAATAAGAAGAATCATGTACCAATTGAATAGGAAGTCAGACAATCCAATTACAGTTATGAGACTGAAGCATTGAGTCTGACAGGATCACTGATTGCAAACGACGGCCAGAAAATGCAAGGGAATAGCTGGCCAACTGCATGCACATACCCAATGATGTGTCTCCCGGAGCAATGAAGTAGCTAAAACGAATAGTCATGGAAGGCCAAAGGCCACAGTTTTATGACCTATTTATGGTAGTCATATTGAACTGTATTATACATTGGAAAGTTCACCAGTGGTCAGTGGCTGCCGAGGGAATTTTGTTTCGATTATGCACTACTGTTGAATGATCTTGACCATCTGAAATCTGTACGTAAAATGAAATTATTATTTATTGTGCCAGACGAAAACTGACCTCTTCCAGCTCAGCAGCACAGTCTTTACTCTGTGGCTTAAACTTTATCCATCATCATCCAATATTTATTGATTGTCCATTTGATTCATAACATTATATAAAGGTGCTACCAGAAAAGCTTGTTGAAATAAATCACAGAAAGATTTGATCCCCAGACTCGGAGAGGGGTGGGAGCTTTGTTAAGCAGATAACCTAGTAGTGATCGTCTATGAGAGAAAATAGGTTATTTCTGAAATACATATGTGACAAAATTTAACCATTCCCTTTATCTCCACCGCATCCAGCTCCATTGAATATTAGCCAGTAGCCCCCTCCCACGACCTTTGAGATGAGAATTCTCAGAATGATGCCCTCTCTCTGGATGGTGGGAAAACATGAAGGGTTGGCATCCTCTGAAGCCATCCTTAGAGGAGGTGAGCTTTGCTTTCTTAAAGCAGCCCATTCCCTCCCCTTGTAAGATGTGAGCTAGTCGCTGTTGTAGAAGCAGAAGAACCTCCTTTAGATTGCTTACATTTGGATTGTTTGGGCTCCATTTACACAGTAAGAAGCCAAGCCTGTCTCATATCTCTTGTCTCTCTGTGGTGGCAGAAAGTTTGTAAGGACCTCTGATAAGAAACAAACAAATGGAAGTTCAGCTTCTAACCCCATCTGAGTTCAGGGCTCTGTTTTCCCATTAATACAGAGAAGCTGCTGCTGCCATGGGATGCAGACAGGGAAGAGGACCCGTTCAGAGTTCAGCAAGGTCCTTTAGACCCAGGGCCCAATGTCTCTACATAAAATTAAATGCAATCCCCTGCCGCTCCTGGGGTCGCTGCAATCATGGGCTATTTCCACACTCCCTATCTGTAGAGTCCAGGGAACTATAAAGCATTAACTCTTTGACCCTAGTTCCTAACGCTGCCTTGTAGACATCTCAGATATTGTGGGAACCTAGAAAGTAAAAACCATGCTTCCTCAATCTTGTAACCTGGGTTCAGAGATACATTATCCGATTATTCTACCATAGCTTTTCCTTGACCCCTTGTGACCCACACCAGCTGCCTAGCAGAATTCTACCTTTTTTGATGCACTGCATTAATCACATCCTCCAGTGTTCAATGATGGAAGTCCAAGACACATTTTCTTCTAGAATAGAAAGGCTAAAACTGATCAGCACCAGCGATTGTTTTCACTGTAAGGAATTCATCCAAAAAGGCTTAGGTAATAGAACAGTGCATCCACAATCAAGGTATCCCTCAAAATACAAAAGAATCAGAGATTTTATATATATATATATATATATATATATATATACACAAATCATAGAGGATTTTTTAATAACCCCTGTGATTGCCTAAACATGTGTGTGTTCTTCAACTCAAAATTGGGAAATAGGGAGAAAGTATTGAGGAGAGAGCTCATTCAACTCCTTATCCAACTCCTTATTCTGGGAGAATCAGTTTCCATAACAACTGGCTTTATTTCTTTATTCATGTTCCCATGTTATCTTTTCTTGTCACTCTTAACAACATTCTGTGCCATAACACAACAAATAACATGCAAAAGACAGCCAGATCTTGTTGGTAAGTCACAGCATCTTTTGCTTTGCAAGCAAATGTGTTATTCTTTCAAAAGACTAAAAAAAAGTGAATGACATTTGGCTAGGTAACATTTCACTAAATATCTGTGGAGACATTTCTTCATTTAAAATTGATATTTTTAATTGCTTACTCAGAAATGGCACAAGTAAATAGTCCTCCATAAAGTTAGAGATTCATCAGGGAGAAGGGCTCAGTTTATGGTTTTTATGGCTCAGTGCTACATGACAGCATCTATTATTCTAATGATTGTTGACTCCACACAGTTTTATCAATCTGTCTCTCATCTTAACTGAGGTGGGGAGAAAAGAAACTAGCATGATGTTGGGTGATTTACAAAGTCTCCCAACATTCCTTCAAAAAATGTAACAATGTCGCCATTTTGCAAGAGAAAATTAACATGCAGAGAGAGTAAGCCACAGCAAAATGTCATTAAAGGGAGGAATCAGATTTTGAATTGAGTTGTTTAGGTTCCAAAGCCTGATTCTTTCTAGACCACATTGCTGAAAACCATGTAATTCCCCTTCTCTTGTAACTAACACCCTCCTGGATGTATTGCTTTTTACCACTGGCTTAATTAAGTCATTAAAGTTTATGGTATTTTCACTTGTATTTGGAAACTTTAATTTCTAAGGTGAAAATTGGTACACAAATACCTGTCATTGGTTTCTTTCCTTTGCCTCTCCTGACTCAGGAGAGCTGATAAATCAACAGAGATGAAAGTTACCCATGTAAAGTGACCCCATTTAAGAATGCTACCACATAGGTGAAAAAGCTTAGGTTGTAGAAGTAAACACAAAGTGAAAAAAATATTCAGACATGAAATAGATTTCTGTTCAGATCATATGTGTTTTGAAGATCAGTTTAACTTACTGGATCATAAACTTCTAAAGGAAATGTGGTGTCAAAGTTGATTCCTTAAGCACCGCAAACATGCCTGCATCTTAATCTGTCTTGCTTAGCATATGACAAAAGAGAACCCATGGCCAGGCACAAAGAGATGGAAGACTTCACTCGAGATTATAGGCAATTCATGTACTTGTAAGACATTTCTGGTTCTGTTTAAGCCATTCATGTAGTTGGCAGTCAGCCATCCAGTCTGTTGGAACTGGGGAAATGAAATAAAAAGATTTGTTTTTGGTCCTCGAGGAGAATAGCCTCACATGTGAAGACAGATATATGACCAACCACAGTATGACTTCATATATACAAATTGCAGTGGGTGCAAACATGCTTAGGTACTCCCAGGGTTTCACCAAAGAAATAATTCCTGTACATGGAAGACTCTTAGTACGTGTGTGTAGAATGAATGACTGTAAGAATATGTGGTTTAATCCATATTTTGTCTTCACACTAATTTGCATATGTGTCCAGAATTATCTGAAAATCTGAAGATTATTGCTGAGTAGAGTGCCATGGTCACAGTAAGGCCCTGGGTGATAATGTCCAGAATTCCAGATAGAAGCATCATGTCATGGTTTTTTTTGTTTTGTTTTATTTTCTTTTGTTTTGATTTTTTTAACCGAGGCTCTAGAATGATAAACTCTTTAACTGTGGCAAATCTCAAAAGTGGAGTTGTTTTCCTTGTTTTTTGTTTGTTTGTTTTTTTTAAGTGGAAATTTTGGTACTATAACTTCTCCTTTTCATCAGGCTGGTTATACTTTGTATCTTCAGATGAATATCCTGCTGCAACGTTTTTACTGCTTTCTCTGCTTATTGCTTAATTTTACTGCATTTTGCATTTTTTGGGTTTTTTTTTTTTAAGATTTTATTTATTTATTTGACAGAGAGAGACACAGTGAGAGACGCAACACAAGCAGGGGGAGCAGCAGGCAGAGGGAGAAGCAGACTTCCTGCAGAACAGGCAGCCCGATGCGGGACTTGATCCCAGGACCCTGCGATCATGACCTGAGCCGAAGGCAGATGCTTAATGACTGAGACACCCAGGCGCCCTACTGCATTTTATTATGAAATTTTCATTCCCTGCTGGCAAAAATTACCTTGAATTCATGGGGAAAAGAAAAATTTTAATTTTTCTATTTTTTATTGCTTCAAGATTTATTTTATATTTAGGATACAGGCGATGATACTTACACTTTTGACAACACAATCCTCACAGTTAAGACCAGATAGTAGATGGTGACTAAATGGCCAAATCAGTCCTGATGTTGATTGGCTTATTGTTGGTCACTTTCAGAGAGAAGTTGGAGATTGAATGAACTATAAAAAACAACAATAATAACAACTTCATATCTAGAGTTATTTCTCCTTATTTATATTTGCAGAATTATGCGGTGGAATGTAAAGAGTTCAGATGAAGCTGTAATAGGAAGGCACATAGATCCAAATTTCATCTTTGTTTTATTTCAAGCAACAGGATATTTAGAAGGTAGATAGCTGTTGAAGAGCATGAGTTAAAAAAGAAGTAGAAGAATCAGGAGGAATGGTAAAAAGTGGAAATGTTTCCCTGAGGAAGAGAAGCCTAGAAGATGCCTAGTCCACTTAAATAAAGGAGAGCTATGGAGAGTATGCAGGTCAATTGTCCTGTGTGTTTGCTGAAAACATATTCTTTTTGGCCTATAGCCTCATTGATATAAAAGTGATTATAATAGCAAACAGGCTACCAAGAGAGATATTTGAATCATTATCTTAAAACTTCTTAAAGTAAGATGGAAGTTGTGGTCAGCTCAGGACCCTATATTTTAATCACAAAAAGACAGTTTTCTTTCTTTTTTTGTTATTGAAGTATAGTTGGCATACAGTGTTATATTAGTTTCAAATGGACAATATAATAATTAGACAAATACAAATTATGCCATGCTCATCACAAGTGTAGCTACCATCTGTCACCATACAAGACTATTATAATACCACTGGCTTTATTCCCTACACTGGACCTTTTATCCCCATGACTTACTCATTCCATAACTGGAAACCTCTATCTCCCACTCCCCTTCACCCATTTTGCCCATCCTCCCATCCCTTTCCCCTCTGGCAACCATCAGTTTATTCTCTGTATTTATGGGTCTTTTTCTGCTTTTTGTTTGTTTATTCATTTTTTGGCTTTTTAGATTCCACATATAAGTAAAATCATACAGTGTGTGTTTTTCTCTGTCTGACTCATTTCACTTAGTATAATACCCTCTAGGTCCATCCATGTTGTTGCAAATGCTAAGATCTCATTCTTTTTTATGGCTCAGTAATATTCTATTTTATGTATATGCACACACACACACACATATACCCCTTCTGTATCCATTCATCTATTGATGGATACTTGGGTTGCTTCCATATCTTGTCTTTTGTAAATAATGCTGCATTAAACATATGGGTGCATATATTTTTCAGATTAGTGTTTTTATTTTCTTTGGGTAATACTCAGTAGTGGAATTGATCACATGGTCTTTCTATTTTTAATTTTTTGACGAACCTCCACACTGGTTTCCACAGTGGCTGCACTTACTTGCATTCCCACCCGCAGTACATGAGGGTTCCTTTTCTTCCACATCTCGCCAACACTTGTTATTTCTTATCTTTTTTATTCTAGCCATTCTGACAGGTGTACAGTGATAGCTCTTTGTGTTTTTGATTTGCATTTCCCTGATATTAGTGATGTTGGACATCTTTTCATATGTCTGTTGGCCATCTGTATGTCTTCTTTAGAAAACTGCCCATTTTTAATTGGATTATTAGGTTTCTGGCATTGAGTTATATGAATTTTTATATTTTCTGGATATTAACCTCTTATTGGATATATCATTTGCAAATATCTTCTCCCATTCCATAGGTTGCTTTTTTGTTTTGTTGATGGTTTTCTTTGTTGTACAAAAACTTTTTATTTTGGTGTAGTCCCAATAGTTTATTTTTGCTTTTCTTTCCTTCGCAAAGAAGACCAAAAGAAAAAAAAAAAAAAAAAAAAGAAGAAGACGTATCTAGGAAAATGCTGCTAAGGCTGATGTCAAATTACTGCCTATGTTTTCGTCCAGGAATTTTATGGTTTCAGGTCTCACATTTAGATGTTCAATCCATTTGAGTTTATTTTTGTGTATGGTATAAGAAAGTGGTCCAGTTTCATTCTTTTGCATGTAAGCTGCGCAGTTTTCCTAGCACCATTTATTGAAGAGACTGTCTTTTCCCCATTGTGTATTCTTGCTTCTGTAGTCATTGATTAATTAACCATAAAGTTGTGGGATTATTTCTGGGCTCTCTAATCTGTTCCATTGTTTTTGTGTCTATTTTTATTCCAGTACCACATTGTTTTGGTTCCTACAGCTTTGTAGTATAAAACGGTGCTTTCCTTTAAACATTGAGATTTCTAGGTATGGAGTTACCTTTTTTTTCCTCTGCAGCAGAGATCCTAAAAGAAGTCAGAAAGTGCTGCCACTTTTGCACTTGTGTCCTCAAGCCTCAGAAATGCCAGAAATCTCCCTTGAGTTGAGAAAATGCTGGCAAGCAGCTTGAACATTATTAGTGTATTCCTACCTACTACTTTCTGCTGTTATTAATCAGTATGTACCTGAGTACCTTGATGCCTCTTCCAGTTGTATATTTCTGCAGTGCTGTAATAAAGAAGCATCTATTGTTTCTCCATTTGAGATAGAAGACTAATGTGCTTTTTAAAGAAATTATTTCCATTTGTGGTAGATATAATAATAACAACATGAGAGACAATAAGGATATATGAGGATAAATAGAAAATAAGGAAAAAATGAATTACAAGGTAAGTATTTGAAACAGAACTCTGAAAATAAAGAGTAGTCCAGAATTGCCTACAAAAGAAAAAAAAATGGTTTTTTTAGGAGATATATTCTGAATAACCTGCCATGAAAATGTTTTGTGTGTTCTACATAGATGGTATTAGAAAAAATGGGCAAAGGTATGCTATAAATGTGTCAAGAAGTAATCGTTGTATGGGTAGATTAAATCATGGTACAAAAATAACAATTCTTCCTTCGAGATCCCTAAACTCTAAATTCCTGAATGAGTTCAGGAATAGGGTGATCTCTGGGAGGAGAGTAGAGGCCTGTGCACAGATAAGGATGTAACAATCTGGATTGAAGAATTTTGTTCCATATTACTTAAAAATGTGGTCCCAGAAGAAGGTAATGTACTTTAAGAGTGTACCCCGATCCCAGGGCTGTAGTACACCCCAGTAATAGCTTGGTGTGTATCATGGGAGTCAGCAGTCATAGGGAAATAGAAAGAGTTTGAGATTTTTTTCAAGAAAGCATAGGTTCATTTTGTGACATACTGAATTTTAATATGACAGTGACAAATAAAATAAATGATCAATTAGGAGACAATAAATTGTGTGTGTGTGTGTGTGTGTGTGTGTGTTTAGATGGAGGGAAAAAGGAAAGAAAGTATAGGATGAGAATAATAAAAAGAGACAGGAAAAAAAAAAACCAAATTGAAACTGTGGTCATTTGAATATTTTTATGATGAACTTTTATATGAGATTTATTCCTTTGTCCTTTATGTAATGGTAAATGTAAGAGGAAAAGTAACTATTCAAAAAATGATGATTAAATCATAGCTGTTTGATATGACACGTTAAATGAGAGATTTAAAAATGAGTCTACTTTTCCAGGAATAAAACCTTGAATACTTGAATTTATACTGGGCTTCATATATTTAATGCTCTTTTCATTTATCTCCAGAGCAACCCCACAGGATAAGATCCTTAGCACAGGACCTGACACACTGTCTAAGCATTGATACTTCAGATGGCAGCAATGATGGTGTTGGGGAAGCCAGACTGGGAGGGGTCTCAATTAAAGAGCTAAAAAAGGGGCATTTAATAGACCCATGGGAGTCACTGAAGCCTATTAAATTAATACCATCAACAAGAAACCTAAATGTAGCTTGTGGAGAAAAGCCAAGGGTAAGATCATTCGGGGATGGGGAATGAGACACTTACCTCTTGAAGTTGAGACTGGAAACTATGCTCTCCTAGCAGGAATGCAGGTTTCATGGCTAGAACCTGCAGAGTGAAAAGGGGAGATTGATTAAAGGTGTTGCTTCCCACCCCAGCCATCCACAATTTATTATTTCTAGCTACTGTGATTATTTTGCATTCAGCACAAAGATGGCGATCTGGCAGGTTTGTGAGCCTTGAGACTCCAACAGATTGAGGCTGAATTCTTACTTGTTTGTCAAGGCAACAGAGCATGCTCCCGTCAGTCAATATGCCTTTTCTTGCCTTGTCGAAACCATTTCTACTCTCTGCCAGTGTCAGCTGCATTTCGCAGATATGGTTCCAAAATACCACAACAAAAGTTACTATTTAATTTGAAGTTGTTTTGGCAGGTGAGCTCTACTGTTGTAAATTGTGATTCTAAATCAATAATTTACAGGGGAACAAGCCCTTGTTGAAATGTGAACGCTATTTAATTTCTCTAAAACATAAAAAGCTCTTCCATCAGTCATTTAATTAGTCTAATGACATTATTTCTTGAGTACCTATTAGACACTGAAACCATAACTAGTGCTTGCAGGAAATATAGAAGAAAAATATTGGTTCATCCCTCCAAGAAATTTCTCCATTTCAGAAAGCAGGGTGTATCCTAATAATTAAGACATTTTCAACATTAACTGATTTTTTTTTAAAGATTTTATTTATTTATTTGACAGAGAGAAAGCACAAGTAGGCAGAGAGGCAGCCAGAGAGAGAGGGAGAAGCAGACTCCCCACTGAGCAGGGAGCCCGATGCGGGGCTCGATCCCAGGACCCAGGGATCATGACCTGAGCCGAAGGCAGCCGCTTAACCGACTGAGCCACCCAGGCACCCCCCCAACATTAACTGATTTTTAGAAGACAAGGCAGTGAATACAGAATACCTGAATGTGGTTCATCCTTGGATAAAAGTGCAACTTGGTGAGTTAAGGCCAAGAACATTGTATGATGACAAGGGTTTCGGTCCTAAGTTTCCATGTTATATGACATAACTATAGGTTTTCCAAATACTAAGATTGAATGAGTATGAATAAATATAATTGAATAAAATGGTATATATTCCAAGTAGTTACTTTCTTTAAGCACCTAAAATTTTCTTTGGATCAGTAAGCATGTGTTTGCCAGGATGCTTAGCTGAATACACTAGTTGGCATAGTGAGAAAGCAGAGGTATGAAAGTTCCCAGCAAAATAAAGATTCTCGTACTTGGTGGTGCAACAGTGACGATGTGATAGTTTTCTACCGTGTTTCACATCCCTCCAGAATACTGACCACCATGGTTGTTGAGGAGAACGTAGGTAGAGTAGATAACAGAGCATCATGTCCAGGTTGCTCCCGTCGGCTTCCCGTTGTCCTATGATAAAGATCAGAGTTAGGGTTCTAGAAAGCAGTCCATATCTGGCATGAAGTATTTCGGTAATGAAGCTTTAGTGTTGGGGAGGCATGAAGACAAGAGAAATAAAAGAAGAAAAGAGGAAATGGCTGTGTTGTGGCCCCTCTCAGAGTTTTGACTAATAATCTTGACGCCTTGGAATGAATCCTTCCAGTGTGGTAGATGTTCCTCCGGCCTGTTCACCATTCTTACTTGTTTTCCAACAGCACCTTTCTAACTCTTGTCTACTTAGATCTTTTTTTCCCCCTATCTTTCCTGCTTTTCAATACAACTCTTCCTTCTTCCTTTTTATTCAGTCATTCCCTTTGATGGAAAGACAGTGAGTTTTTTCAATTTTTTGAGTCTTTTCTGAAGTCAGGATCTAAAATGGATGGTTACTGGGAGCAGGTTATCTCAATTGTCAACTGGAACCAACAGATGGGGACTGTTGGCTGAGAGGGAGTGAATATCTGGGACCACCACCCCCTCCCCGCCAGCAAATTGGTCTTACTTGGCCCTGTTTGAAATCACCAGGGCTTTGGAGAATATTTAACTGTAATATGATTAGAAAAGTTGACCTGATTTAAGAATTCTTCACTGAAGTTGGGGCCATGAGAGGGTGACGTGTATTAGAATGCTATCAAAATTCTAGCACTTTGTCTTCAGTATTTTCTTTTTGATGCTATGTGATAGGTGATATGTTTAATAATAATATCTTACATTAATATACATATTTCCATTTAGAAAACACAATCAGATATATAATCTATTTTCATTCCTATCACACTTCTGTATGATAGGCAAGGTAAGCATTATTATCCTTATATTTTAATACAGGGTACTAGCTTGAGAGAAATTAAGTGGCTAGGTGGGTTATATTCAGAATCATATTCAACAGTTATTCACTGAGCATATACTATGTCGCAGGAAATTCGCTACCTGCTGGCACCTGTATTAGCTTCCTGTTATTGTTCATAACAATCCAGTGGAATTAATGGCATTATTTGCATTGAGCTGATAAGTTTCAGAGCATGCAAGCCACTGTTGAGAATCACACAGCTTTTAAGGAATAGAGCTGAGATTTAAGCTCAGGTAGAGTGAATCCAAGTCCACTACACTTTATACTTATGATGTTAAATGCAACACTCTAAGCTGTCACTGTGGTATAATATTTGGGTCACACTATACCAGTCTTTCAAATTATGTCCTATTCATCCTGATTTCCTTTTAGATCCATGTGCTAAAATTATTTTCTCATCATGCCAGCCGGGCAGCAGGAAGCACAGACATGGGCATGATAATTGTGCTAAGAACAAAAGCTAGCACTTACTGGACATCTACCAGGTGCACTATGCTAAATTCTTTATATGCTTCAATAGTCTGCCTGCATTTCTGATGTGTGATTGCCAACAGCTTTCAAGCCCCACCACTCCCCTCTACCCTCTGTCTCACATCTTGACAAGCTATTATGAAAGCCTTAGGTGCTCCCTCCTTTGACACCAGCAGGATATTCAAACTCTGCAAGGCTGAGCCTGTGGAAGGGAAGGGAACCCTCACCTCAGCCACACTCCCTAACGCTCAGAAAACCCTCTGTTCTCTGAAGCCATTTTTGAACCAGCTTAGGAGCCTGTTCTGTTCTCTCCAGAATGCCACATTATGTGAGGAATAAACCCTTTCATACTTCCTTGCTGTGTATGTGGCATCATCTGTCTTCCCATCCAAACCAGATTTAGAGTGGGAAGTCCATCCTACTTGTTGGAGCTCCCAACACATACATCACCACTAATCCTGTAACGATATAGTTGTTAGTTACATATTACAGATGAGGAACTTGGAACACAAATGAAGAACTCTGTGTGTGTGTGTGTGTGTGTGTGTGTGTGTACAGGGTGATAGAAATTGGCTAGGTGGCTAAAGGAAGAAATTGGAAAATTATTTTTATAAGCTGAATAAAATCCTTATTAGCATTCTCCGAGAAATATTGGCTTGAAAGATTAAAATACCAGATGACTAATAGTTCAGTTAGATGATGTTATGTAAAGGTTTATAAGATCCTTGGTAGGTGTTCCAGAGACAGGTATAATAAAAACTGATATTCCATAAGTTCCTGCATGTTCATAATCAAATTGTGTCCTTCAACTATATAAAAGCTCACCCTCAAAACAGGTTTTAGGTATGTTCCCTGAAAAAGTAGGCTGAAAAATAAAATACTGGCTGAATTTTCTCTCCTTGTTGATTTATAGAAAGCTTAATTAAAATCTGTTAGCTCCTAGAATCCCTCATTAGAGTTTCAGTGAAACTAGAATGGGGTTTCCAGAGCCTTTCTTCTCCTCTTTTCTGCCCTTCCCTAAACCCAGAACTTTATCAGAACGCTGTACTAAGCTCCTGTTGTCACTAGTAATTCTGATCCCATTGTCTATCTGGAAGAAGCATGCATAGACAGTGAGAGCTCCTGGCCTAAGAAGAGACATGAGTTCCACTTTCTGCCAAGATGAGGACATCCTCTGAGTTTTTTGGCCTCACCAAGTCAGAGGATTCTGCCATGGAGAGCATGGAGGACATCATTTGTAAGAGATATAGAACTCAAGCCAGAGTTCATGAAATGCTACCTACTCTTCCAATTCTTCCACTAAAAATGATTCCACAGGTATTTTGTTAAAAGATCATGAAAACCCTTTCTAGTGTAACTTATTCTATTTTTTACTATTTGCAATTGGTACTCTTAAAACACACCTTCATTTTCTAGACACCAATTCTATTTCAAAGTATTAAATTCCTTTAGCGATGCACATTTCTTTGTTTTCTACAGTCATAGATGTTTTTTTCTTGGCCTTAACTATAGACAACTTATCTCCTCCAGTTTTTGCACTTGTCTGCACATTTTTTATTCTACAAACTCATTTCCAATCTATCTTTTCTTTTCACATACTCTTAACACGAGGGAATCGCTCTTGGGCATTGGCCCTTTGTCATGAAAGAGAAGCTCTTTATAGGAGATTGTTATGATTTAAGGGAACTCAAAAAACAGGCTGGAGTGGTATACAGTGGATGTTTGACTATTGCTGATAACAGAAGATGGAAGCCAAATAGGGCCAGAAAAGCTTCCAAGAAATTTGAAAATAATAGCTTCAGCTTCAAATGAAATGAAAATGGAGATGCCTGTTGAAAGCTGCATTATGCCATTAAATAATGCAGAGAAAACCAGTGCACTGTACTTGGGGTTGCCTACCTGTATTGTCTGCTGTGTTATTCAAGATCTCCATGCACTCCCTGTAGGAAAACAAGCATCGTCATTGTGACCTGCCTGTATGTGCAGTAAACTAAAGAGGACATTATGTAGGAAAAGTAATGCAGGGGAAGTGAAAGAAAGAGCATTGTCTTCCAACAATCTGAGAACTTACTCTTGGAGATCCCTGGAGATTTTAGAGAATCATAACTGATGCTCTGCTAGTGATTTGAGAAAGTTCCTTAAAAAGACCATGGGGCATTGACTTGAGAACAGTCCTAGGTCTTTCTATTAAAGCATTTTATGTTTTGGTTTTTTTCTTTTGATCAAATACCAGTCAGGTAATTTCCAACAATCTACTCTCCAGCTCATTTTGTGTGTGTGTGTGTGGGGGGGGGTGCTGTGTCCATTTTCAGAGTTGAAATCAGGGTATTTGGGTTTATATTTTACCTCTTTATTTAGTCTTTGAATAATTAGGCAAGTCATCTAAAATTCCTCTGAACCACAATTTTCTCATCTTTAAAATGGGTATATTATACTCTATCTTATAAAAGTGCTTATAAAAGTAAAAATTGAGTGAGATAATGCTTGGAGACTGTGATCTCTACACAAATGTAATTATTATTTTTACTACCCCCCCCAACCCCAGTGTAGACTATTAGAAATGGAATCAACTTTCTATAACTTGAGTGGTCATTTTATTGCATGCGTGTTTTTATTTCATTTGATGGTAAGGGTGTTGGAAATGATGGTGTTTGGAAGTATGCTTCTTATGAAATTCAACTTTGCAACTAATTTTTCCCTTTTTCACTTCATTTTCTGGGCTATGTTATATTGTGGACTAGAATGGATCCCAGAGACAAATGCCGTGGACCAGGAAAAAACAAAACAAACAAACAAAAAAAAAAAACACAAATAAATCCTAGGCTGCATGCTTTAGTGTAAACCAGAGGGCACCTTCTTTATAATGTGCCAGGATTAATTAAAGCAAAATATAATGAGCTGGAAAAGACTTTGTACCCTGTGGACATAAACACTAAACATCTAACCCCAGCTCTTAGTATTTAGAATTCCCTCATGATTTCAAAATTATTATCAAAAATTTGTGAAATTTCAAATGTGCCATAGAGGTATGTAGCTTTACAAAATAAGGGCAGAGGGACTGGATTGGATAAAAGAGTTCTCATAAAACAGTAAGAACTGAAACACCTCACAAATTGATTTTTTAACATTTGGAATCAAATTGATACAGATTCAAATAAATGCTTTGAGGGAACCAAGCATCCAAACCAAAATAATAAATTAATTGATCAATTAATTAAACTCAAGGAGGGGTGCCTGGGTGGCTCAGATGGTTAAGCGTCTGCCTTCGGCTCGGGTCATGATCCCAGGGTCCTGGGATCGAGTCCCGCATCGGGCTCCCTGCTCAGCGGGGAGCCTGCTTCTCCCTCTGCCTCTGCCTCTCTCTCTCTCTCATGAATAAATAAATTAAAAAAAAATTTAAAAAAAAATTAGAGAATCAAAAAATAAAAAAATAAACTCAAGGAAGTGAGTTAGTATAAATTCATGGGGTGTGCTATAGGGAGGGTCAAAATCACACTTCCTAAGTGTTAGATAAATGTGCCTTTTTCCAGGTGAAGTTTACAATACAATACTCCCAGGCCTCATTCCTTTATCTAATTTCGTCTCAGGATTTTAGGTACACAAGGTATTCTTATCACCCTTTGGATGAAGCCACAATGTTTAGAGATATAAAGTGGCTTTTCCAAGGAGACATAGCTACCAAGTTCTAGAACTAAGTTCTGGAATTCAAGTTTTCCTACTCTGAGTAAAGTAATTCCTCTCCATATTGGCAGATTTTTAAATAACAGAGACACAGCTGCTTTTATTGACCAATCTCAGTAATAGCATTTTCAGAAAAAATAGGGACACATCCTCCTGGGAGATTCAGGTTAATTTACCCCAGGGGATAATGAGACATTTGTCGGTTGACCTGCATCTGTGACCTGACCAGGAATAAATGCAGCTCTCTCAAAGTGAAGGACTTGCCCTCTGCCTGGTGATCTGGCATCCATGAAATCCACCATGGAGTGTCAGGCCCTGCTTTCAAAATGCCTGTGATTCAAGTCCCGGTGGATGACCTGCTATAACAACCAACTTTCCCTGGGTAAACCAGAGGCACTTTCATGGGTTTATAATCTTTACATAATCTCATTCAGAAGAAATGTCAGAGACATAATTTTAGTACAATTATTTCCATTGTTAAACATTATAAATGCAATAAATGTTTTAGATAAAAGCATTTTTAAACAACTTCTGTGCAACTGTGCTTTTTGCTGCACCTCAGTTGATCCCAGACAAGTATGTAGATGGGGATTTATGTTAGATTTTTTTCTCTATTAAAATGTATTAGATTTATTTTTCTAATACCCTATTTTGAGAAACCAAGTGGAACATTCTGAAAGTGAACTGGTTTCTTTATTGAAACAGAAAAAAAAAATGAGTTATTACTAAAAATCCTATCATAAAGGAATGTGAAAATCAACAAGAAAAATGACATATAAAATGTTAGGAAAAACAAAAAGGATGTGTGATCTTTAATTAACTGATTGATCAGGCAAGTAGACATAGCCCTGTCCCATATTTGAATCCAGTAATAGATTTCTAGATCCAATTTTAGAAGTTCTAAGTTGTTACCTTCTCCTTTGCTCCTTTTCTTTTTTCAGAGTTTGTACTGACCTTCTAGAGAAAGCTGTGGATGATTAAGGCCAACTGCCCAGTTTTGGGTAAAAATGCACCCTTTGCATTTTTTCTCAAGAGGCTGTTAACACAGGGTATAGGAACCTAAGGACAATAACCACTCATGGTGTAGGCTTTACAGTGCCCTAAGTCTCTATCTTCTATAAGGAAGGTAAATTTAGTGAGGGATTATTATTATTATTATTTTTGTAATTCCAACATCCTGAGCCAGTTTTGTGTGCTGGTTAGGAAGCATTACACAACTAGAAGCTGATAGAAATCGACGTAAAGGTAGATAAGGCAGATGGGGTAGGTGGCATGACAGTGTAGTAGAAGGACAAGCTTTGGGGCTTGAATGAACTATCAACTGGTGACTGTCCCCCTTTCGTGCTGAATAATCTTGAGCACATGTTGCTTTACCTGTCAGAGGCTTAGGCTCCTTCTCTATGAATAGGGCCAATAATGTTATTTTTCTGAGTAATTATTATGGCTAAGTGGTACTTGACTTATTCATTCAGTACCTATTCAGTATTACTATTCATGAGTCTGGGACTTGGTCTTCCTTATAAAACTGTAACATTGCAAATCAACTCCACCAGTAACCACAAGAGAGGAAAACACCCATACATCACTCTTTTGGAATGCAAAAGGACGACTGACAACCTCCTCGAAGTATGAACTTTTAGAGTAAATTGTTCAAATCAAAGTGATGGATACCCTGACATGGCTGTAATTTTCTTTTTTCGCGGGAAAACACCACCACCCAGTTTTACTTTTTTTCAAACTGCCATTCTAAAAGCCATAAATTCCATGCCAGGATAAGCCATGCTCAAGAATTAGTTCATGCTTGATGTAGGTACCTGCAACACATTGAGGCAAGTGCCACAATGTCAAGTTTCAAACACAAAACCCTCATATTTTGAGTTCCCTCTCCAAACTGTCCTAGGAAACATAATCCCAAACCGAAAGCTCCTTTTTCCATTTGAAAATCACCTGGACAAACCCTCTCTAATGGAGGTCGGACCCCAGCCTCCTGAGAAGGAGCAGACCTGCTTTCTATCCTCCCTCTCCCCCTCCTCCTTTACTCCCTCCTCCCCTCCCCCTCCTCCTTCTCTTCCTCCTCCCTCTCCCCCTTCTCCCCTCCCTACTCCTCCCTTAC